>NC_057794.1:549481455-549483091 GCF_018294505.1 Triticum aestivum
CAGCAGCAGCCAGATTGCATCATGCATGTGCCGGCGTGGGTCAGCGGCAGCTCCCCGCTGCACAAGTAACTAGATCGGAATCTCAGCACAGTGATCAAACGTCTAAAACTCAAATATAACAAAGTATTTAGTGCATCCAGTGGAAATTAGAGTAATCAGTCAAGCTAAATGTATTTTGTACAAATCACAAACACTAAAGATACACCAAAAATACGGTATATAGCTGCTGCTAAGGATAACTGAGTTCAGCATAGAGCATATAGATTAAGGATATACCTAAAGCAAGGTATAGTTGTTCCCAAGATAACTGACCTACAACTTTACTGCTCCTGCAAAGCATAAAGGCAAAAGGTGTACCAAAAGCAAGGGATGGTGCTTGCTCAGGACAACTGATTTGAACTCTATTGCATCAAGTTCAGTACAAAGTGTAAAGAAATATGGCCAAGTAGTTCATAAACATAATGAGATACGACAATTGGGAACAAAGCTCTAGAAATATAGACAATAGTAAGCCATTTGTCTTTGTTAATGAAAGAACATCTACGTTAGCTTATAGTTGACCATTACTGAGTACACCTACTTCCTCCTTCCAAGTGAAAAGGGTATATTCTGAGGCGAATCTAATGCAAATAGTAGTGGCCAATACTTGAGCGACTTCATCTTGCTAATGATAATATGGAATATCTACAAAAATAACAGAATTAGCTGATGAACCTAGGCACTATGCAAGCTATACAAAATTCAGATAAATGGCATACTGAGATAGAACACAAATTAGTAACATTGTGCCAGTAGAGTAAAGTGCAGAAGATGGTACTTCACAATTGAGAGATCCAAATGAATATTGCAACAGAACAAAGACGGTGCCTGCAAGAAACAATGATGTAGGTAAGAGTAACATATCAGTAACTTGATACTTCGGCAGCAAAAACGGGTGATATAAATCGTGTCCATCCAAAGGAAATTACAATACTCTGACAGGACCAATGAGTTTAGTATAGATAACAAAGAGCATAGATATATTAAAAGCAAAGAATTAAAGTATATTCAATCAATGATATAATTAATTTGCAGGCTGATGACAAAATTTGTTACAAAATCCAAAGCGGCAGTGCCACATAAGAAAAACTGGTTCTCAACAAGTTCAATCAAAGCATAAATATTCAAGATACCAAAGTTGGAATGTTAATCTCCAAATTCCAGAACCATACATCATCGACAACATCATAGACCGGTAGTGTGTGCCTTGGTGCACCTGCTACGTCCATCCCATTGGTCTAGCACGTCAAACCCAATACGATGCCAAATACAAAACAACAAAGTTTGTATAGCATGGCCAGACGAAAGGAGAGTAGATGCCCTTTACATAATTTTTTTGCATATTTAATCACTCAACATTGGAGGTCAAGGCGTATAAAATTAAGGGGATGCAAGATATGCAATAATCCACGCGCATTGGAGGTCAGCGAAAAATCTCTTCATCATATATCATGTAAGAAGGGGAGCCTTGGCGCAGTGGTAAAGCTGCTGCCTTGTGACCATGAGGTCATGGGTTCAAGTCCTGGAAACAGCCTCTTACAGAAATGTAGGGAAAGGCTGCGTACTATAGACCCAAAGTGGTCGGACCCTGCGCAAG